>NC_134292.1:12440000-12482500 GCF_949628215.1 Phalacrocorax aristotelis
TGTACTGTGCAAAGGTCCTTCCCATTAAAGAAGGTAGTGAAATTTTACCACAGCTATTGCTATTCATAAATCTTATATCTATTTTAATTCAATCTGGTTCTAGCCTCTGAGATGCTGCACCACAATTTGATTACTACAACCATACTTTTTAACTGCTGTCAGAAGAGACAGTGCCTTATATAAACATCTGCCAGAACACATGCCTGCTTTCTATAGCACCAGCTTTAAATCATACTATTGTGATGAATCTTTATCTGACGCTAATACTTTTTAACTTCATAAGGACAATTAAAATGAATTGTAGCTAAATGCACACATAACAAATCAATTTAATTCTTTGTTACATAGCAGCATACTTCGCAAATCTTCAAAACTCACTTTCAAGTATCATCTCACTCGGAGTTTAAGCGTAAGGGAAGTGTGGCAGTATTGATAAAACATTCCCGGCATGGGAATGCCAGAGAGCAGCGGGTTTCCCTGAACAACGAAGTCCTTCGGAAGCACCATCCGGGCAGGACTGCTGTCTCATTTCAGCGAGTTCAAAGACTGCACTAGCCACCAAGAAACCACATCCAGTTTCAATACAGCATCTCCTCGGTAAGACAGGAATGCGGTCTAGTAAGGGCACCTACAATGAACAGCAACAAAAGACACACAAGCGAGTGCAGAGAAGGGAGAAGTGAATTGAACGTGCCCTCGAGCCAAAGTTAATCAAACCAGATCCACGTTAATTTAATCTGCGTAAGGCCAGAAAAATACTTTTTAATGCAAGTGAGATGCCTGGAATCATGAGATAAAATTCAAGTCCCCAAACAGAGATGACAGTGCAACACTGACATTCAGCCTTCTTATCTGCTACCCCAGGCTACGGTTTGGGCTGGAAGGGCGGCTAGAGCATTTCTGCATTGTTTTTGCAAAGTCCCAGAGCGTGTGAAAACGCGCCACGGCAGGCAGCGCCGTACCTGCACAGCCGCACCCCGCTGCACCTACGCGAAGCGGGTTTGTCAGGCGACTGCTCCCGCTGCAGGATTCAGAGTAGTTTTCTGTCTGTGCTTCCAGTTACTTAAAGTCAGCGTTCAGCCACCATTACGAGGCCCTTCTGTATCGCACTGTAAATGGCTTTTCTGTATGAAATAGCAAAATGCATGCTGAAGTATTTTAAATTAAGCAACAGCCAAGCTTAATATATTTTAATCACTGTATGGAAACCCGAGGACTCGTGCTCCGACCTCCATTACAGTATTTAACTGGTCCCTCTGTGCAGGGCTTGCCCCCACCCAGCAAAACCCACCAGACCTGCAGGGGCCGAGGAAACAGTTAAGTGCACTCGTTAGGCATCGAAATCATTACAGCTTCGACACAGTAAAGAACAAACCAGGCATTCTTAATATAGGGGTGTTTTATTTAAACACAACTCGGCTATTGGCATGACTCACGTTAATCACGTATTATGAAAGAAAATTTATTTTAGAAAGTGGTAATTTTTCAGTTAAGAATCTTCAACCTAACAAAAGCATTCCTGGACTCACCCCCTGTACGGCAGCGCGCGTGATGCTACGCGTAAGAGGGAGTTACGAAACCCTGCATCATTAGCAACGCGCGTCACGAATGCCGAGAGATCCTCGGTATTATGGGATATTTCTCTCCCGAGTTCTCCCGGCTGGGTGACGACTTTTACAGGGAGTTGATGGACACCAAAGGGAAAGCATGATACCATTACACGTTTCCGGCACCTATTTTAAGTGTCTTAAGAACTGCAGTGCAGATTTTGAACTGGGTTGAGCAAGGAGCAGCAGCCTGTGCTTCTAAAAACCCGTTCTAAGGCTGTTCACTCCCCCGGCGCCCCTGCCATGGCAGGCGGCGCGCCACCGCAGACCCACGGCCCAGGAGGCGCGCTGAGCACGCCAGAACGCCGGCACGGGCCGCGAGGGCAGGGATAGGCGCAGCTCACCGCTCCCGCGAGCACCAGCCGCGCTGGGCACAGCCGGCTCCTCGCTGCCTTGGCGAGCCCTAGCGTCTCCCAACAGAGGTGGCTCCCCAGCAAAACGCGATACAAGTGAAATGCAAACGAAAGCCAAGGGAAAGAGCTGTTCCCGCTCCAGCAAAACAGCAACATCTTTCTCCCGAGGCCAGGTAGGCCCGTGCGAGCCGAGAGGGCTGGTCCCTCATGGGCGCGGGGGCCCAGGAGGGCTCAGCACCGGTGCCGCCACCCCAGCACGGCTTTGTCAATGCACTGGCTCTTGGCACAGCCACAGCAGGAGCTTTCCCAGCGTAAGTACCGACCCTGCCTTTTTATAAACATAAATGTTAACATATAACATACAATGTTAACATTTATGTTATATAAACATCTTTATTTCAACTATTTAGTAGAGTGCAGGTTGCACGTAAACCACTAAAACTGGCAGAATAAACAAATGCTTTAAAAACTCCAAACTTACGCAAACTTATTTAGGATTCAGACGAGGATCGCTCTACTCAGCTTAGGGGCAAAGCATTTAAATAAAAAAATGCATTTCTTCCACACTGAGATTTTAATCCTGGATTAATTATTTTAGACATTTTCCATATTAATTAAGGCAGTATTGCTTCTTTCTTAAGTTCTTTATCTACTTTCTTTGAGTAAAGCTATTTAATACTGGAGATTGCGGAAAACATTTGTTCATGATTATCCAGACATACAGTCAAACAAGACTGAAACAAGAGCAGCATGCAAAAATGTATTTAAGGACTATCATCCCAAAATGCTGCTAAAAGCTATTAACCAGTACGTGTTAATTGCCACAGCATTCATATTAATTTTCACTTCAGGCCCGACATTGTGGAATATTTCCCTTGATACATTTTAAACAAAGTTTAATTTAAGGAACTGCTTCTATCAACACTTATGAAAATTAACAGCCAAGCAATTAGCGCTCATGAATTATCCCTTCCCCCATGCTTTCTACGACATCATTTTTAAAACAGTTGCTACAAGAGAAATTGTTGGTTTTTAACCCATTACGAAAATCAGCCCCAAGGAACCCCGCAACACTATAGAGACATTCCATTCCTCGCAATAGGATTTTTAGCATCTGTCCAGCCAAAAATCACGGCAACCTACTTTTAAATTGTCTCCAGTAGTCAAGTAAACCCCCCAAAGCCCTGTAAGATCAGAAAAGCCAGATTTCCTTAAGTCTTCATTTTCAATTAGTAGCCAGGAAAACAGAAATAAAAATATCCCGAGAAAACTCTGGTCTGCATGCAGGAGAGGTTTTGGCCTCGTAACTCAAGTTTATTCTAGAGCTGACTGATCCCTTCCTTACGTCTTCCTTGTGGTTTCCCAACTTCTTTCTTTGACTATTTTGTTTATATTTAACACCTCTTTTTTGACTGTCCTGTAACACTTCTGTGTTTGCTGACACTCTGCTGGGGATGCAGGAGCAGCCATTTGGTGGCAGGCGTGTCTAAAATTGAATTGACAAGGCGTTTTAGTGATAAAAAATTCTTAAAGGTAGCAGAGACTTGGAAGAAAACATGGATGTGGACTAGCTTCGATGATGATTTCAAGGGGAACTGTACAAAGGGGCCTGCGGAGTCACTCATTCAGCAAGCGGTTCCTACAAAGCCGAACATTTGATCCTAGCATGATTTTCCCCTCTTCCAGGAACTAAGTACATTTGGGTAACATTTTTCTTACTAGTGGAAACGGTCACGCAGCTGAATAGCTCTGACACTAATACTGCACTAATCAGCAACCTTTAAGACTAACATCTCACAGAAAACTCATCGCCAGGCTTTCCAGCAACTTGTGCAGGTTACACCTGTGATTTGAAAAGAAATATTCTGGATTTCTATAGAATGAAAATATAACACAGGGTTTTAAAACAATTAATGAAAGCAGGCAGGTAACGTACAGGTAAATGAATCTCGTGCATCTCGCAGTTGTGAGACACGAGACAGTAACGACAAAGGGTCATTACCGAAATGCCCGTTACAACACTCTTGTGGTTCATTCGTGGTACCTGGCTGCGGCTGTCAAATCTCCCTTACGGTTAGTCTTATTTTCCCAACCGTATCAAGAGGTGGGAAGGTGGAACAATAAGCCACTGAAATTTGATTCTTCAGATTCTGTAAACAGAAATATACCTGAGGTTATCTACAAAACAGACGATAACTTAATTTGTGTGCAGATAAAGGAAATAAATTTCACCACTGATTTCTCAGGCCTTCAAGTAATTTTCTATATAAATGACAACTGAAGTAACTATAAGTAACTAAAGGCTGCTTTTCATACAACACTCTCAGCAAGAGTTTTCAAGATTTATTGTCCAACCCACGTGATTTACAAACCACGCGAACAGATGCAGGGGTTAGATTTACTTTAACTGTTTTAAGGAAGAGCTTGAAGATACAGCCAAGAGCAGTTATTGTGTGTGTCTTTAGTTAAGAGCTGAAGTTTTACAATGTACCCGAAAGCCACGGGTCTGTCCTGTGTAGCAAGATTCACCTGAATTCTCGAGCTGGCTAGACTGCTTCCATTGTAGTTACATTTCACAAGGCATATTCTCTACTATTTTGATAATTAATGAACTGATCAGAACAAGAAGAAATTAGAGTGCTTTAAAATTTTATTATTTCATAAAATTGCAGAAGTGCTTATGAAAAAGACACTAAATCTGGCAGAAAACACCTGCAAGACGTAAGCATTTTAATAAATTTGTTTGGTTGATAGTACAGCATGCAACGTTTTCTTATTTTTAACTGATTAGTTTAAAACAATACATCAAATGGAGGGAGGGAGCAGGAAGGACCCTGAAGAGAATGGATTTATTTGATTTCAGGTCATTTAGGGAGCTGAATTAGCGGTAAGTCGAAACGATTCAGAAAGCAGTTAGGATGAGCATGCACAGAGAGCTTCAATGCAGCAAGTAAAGCCTTCCTCGTGCTTTGCCAGTGAACCACAAAACGTGTGTTATTCAACAAGCTGAAAATCTCTGTTACAAAACTCAAATACGTATCTATAAACCAAAGGCCTAGTTACAATCTCAAAGATTCCAGAGCCACTGTGATCCCCTGAGTAAATACATAATTAAGTAGGGGGGGTTTTAAGACATGTTTAATTAGGCCCCTAGCCCCTCCTCATCCCGCTGCCTCTCCCCAATTATGTACCATTTCCCCGTGAGATTTACATAATTAACTGAGCCACGTATAAGTCACGCGCTATTCCCTGAACGAATTGTATTTATGTGAAAAATACTGCTCATCTATTATCAATAAAAATAAATACGAGGCCCACGACATTTCATTAAAAATAATTTTTAAAAGCTAGATGGTTTTCGATTTTACATTACTGTCTGAAAATGCAACAAAACTGAAATAAGTAAAATAACTCACTGCTGATCTGTAATGTTTCTTCTGTATCTCTGATGGTCAAGCAGGTATTTAAAAAACAGACAATACATATGAAAATACAGAAAATAAATTTTATAAGCGTATTATTGACAAGCTTACCAGAGTAATATAATCAATGCTGTTAATATTAAAAGAGTGAGATTATACTCTAACCAAATGCCAATTCAGTTATTTTGGAGAGTTAAAAAGGTATTTTGATTTCTAGATCACCATCAAGTTGATTTGTATCATACCCTACAAATCACAGTTGAATAACTCCAAGATACTTCATTAATATCTCAAGCTATTAGGTAGAACACAATTTCCTTCAAATGGACCAAACACCTCTAAATGCATCAGACTTCTAAATGCGAAAATTAAGATGTTCATTACAGTCAACTCTAATTCCTATTAATACAGTAAAAAGTAGTTTGGATTATCGAAGTGGGATGGAAACATGCTTAAGTTCCTCAAGTTTCTGAGAAAAATTCTAGCAGGTAGCCCAAATCAGGCTCAAGTAGTAAATCAACAAGTCTGGGACACCACTGAATAACAACAAATTTATCTCAATAAAGAGGTATTTATTTTATTTTGACTTCCTCTGTGCACCACTCTTGGGAGTACATTTAAATGTTTACCAAACTGAAATTTCACAACATAAGAACAGCAAGCTTTGTGTTTAGAAAAAAGGCATCTTAGTGTTGCCAGCACCGAAGTACGGCCATCATTTATTACCAAGGGCAGAAAGTTTGGAAAACTGAGTTAGCACTAATCACTACCTACCAGTAAGTATGAAGTAACAAGAGGCAGCTTTTGCTACGTGGACTTCATAGTTTAAAAGTTACCATTTCACAAATATTCAAAACACTTCCAGATATGCTAGTGAAATTACAGACCTGACTTTCCACTTCAAGAATACTTAACAGAATATGAAATTCTTCCATCACAATGGTAATGAAGCTCAAACTTCGTACTCCCACAGGAGACTCCGCAAACAAATCCAGCAGAAAACAGATCTGTGCAGTATTTATAATTGTTTTGGAACAGTATGACACTGATCCATCACACCAGTGTTTATGTTTCAGTTTCTGGAGTTTATGACAGAGAAAAAATATTTGACAATACAGAATAACTGAACTGCACACAAGGAAAGCCCGTTATCCACAATTCTGAGTAATATCAAATGCAAGCTCTTGAAACGAATGTAGTCAAGGAATGAATTTAACCTACCAGGTTTGTAGTGAACCTCCTCCGTGTATTACATAAACGTACTTGCGCAGAACGACACCTTTAGTCCTTTTTTTGCCCCAGATATTGACCTATTGATGCTTCAGTTTTCCACTCAAAACAGGCAGTGGCTTTCCCCACTCTCATTGGTGCAGTTTGAGGATAAAGACAGCCTAAATCATGGAATATTCAACAAGTGCTGTGATGTGGCTAGACAGAACAGCTTTTTTTAAAATGCCAAATAACCAATCATTTACACAAAGGGTCTCACCATCAGCTCTGTAGAGAGATGTCGTACAACTCTGCCACACTAAACGTTTACCTAACTAGCCTGCTGGAGAAGAAAACAGCAAGGTAAGGTATGCCCGACGGTGAGGCATAATTTTGTAGTGAAAACAGGAGAAACAATTCTACTGAACCTGGAACCATTATATTTAAGAATAAGGGAAGCATGTTTCTAGATAACCACTTTAAAATAACTGATGGCCTACTACAAAGTCTAATTAAGGCCTGAACAAGTAAATGCACACGAGAACTGCCTAAGGCCCGTCACCTTCAGGTCACGGACCGCCTGGATATGAGAAAAACACATCTGGTCCACTTACCTTGCCGTCAAATTTTGAGTACTCATTGAAGGGGTTATTCAGCTGCAGCGGACACTGTTCGAGTCGCACAGACAGTATTGACTGCTTCCCAGAACATGGAGATTTTACTCTGAAATTCTTTTTTTCAAATAGTGAGCTCAGCTCCTCGGCTGTAGATCAGAAAAGAGATCAGAGTAGTTGTACTAGGAGAGGTACACAGGCTACTGTTTACCACAAAAAGATAACATTGTAAGAGGGAGAACAAAGTCAAATACACAAAACAACAAATTTTTTAGCAGGGAGGAATCCACCACCACTCTTTCATGGCCCAAAGATATGAAACCATACAAAGTTTGAATGATGCTACTGTTTAGGCTGAGGAAAAGATTAATTTTTCCCATACAGAGAATGGAACTGATCACTACCAGATCCACCTGAGTCAAGATAAAAATCAAGATTCAAAGAGAGAATTAGTCATTCCCTGTCTTTCTGCTTGCCTACCTTTCTCCAAATGAACAGTAAATGCTGTGTGAAAGAACTGCTGACACACCTACAACACGCCATGCAACAGCATTGCAAACTGAGCTTGTAACACATGATATTATGCTGTATTACAGGACATCATACTACCCCGTTACTATACTATAAAGCCGCTGTGCTGTCAGCAGTAGGCTTGGGGCTACATCTGTTCCAAATGAATAATTTCTTCAGATTTTACTTCTCATGGTAGATGGGATATGGTCTCCTCTCAAAAAAATGTCAAACTTGAAACCACCGTTCCAGATAGAGAGTCTGGACAATAGCAAAAGAGCTTTCTAAAACCAAAGGTGGTAAGAGTTAGCGAGTTCTTTGTGTGGTCTATGAAAGCTCATAAAAGCCTCTGACAAGCAGCTCTTTTTATACAAAGAGAGTGCATCGCTGAATTTCCAGCAACAGTTTAACTCAAAATTTACAGGCATACTTGAAAAAAAAAAAAAAATCAAATGAGGGCTTCTTATGTTATAAGACTACCACAAAATCAGGACAGAGCCTGGGGTGTTTTAGCATATTAGTACCAACGGGTCTCATCTGCCAGAAACTGTGACCGAATCTGGACAAGTTTTTCCACATCTGCTCTAGGAACCGAGTACCCCCAACCTCCATCAATCACTACCTGGGAACCAACACCGGCTCCCCTACACCCCCTCTGCTTGGCTTTCCTACGTTTGGATACTCTCACATCTCAGAGATTTACATGTCGCTTCTCCAGGGAAGCGAAACTGCTCCTAAGGCAGAATGACTTGGGGCTTCATCTGCAGGGAGTTGGTTAATTTCTTAAAATGCGACAATTATAACTAGTCAAAAGTTCAGTTTATTTTTATCAGCAGATTGCCTGAAAATTCAGACACTTAGCAAAAGTGCTAAATACTGGCACTAAGAGATACCCAGCAATCTTGTGAGAGGCTGCAATTAACCAAAAAAGCTTGATTAAATCCTTTTTAAATGTGGCAACTTAAACTCCATTAGGTATTCATTTTTTTTGTAACATGCTTATCGCTGTTTTAAAAAAAACCCCTCTATTAAAATGATGCTAGAGTATTACCCTTAACTGGTATTTCTTGGGCATTTGGAAAGTACCCCGTACCTTGGAATTCCATATAATGGTTTTATTGGTTCCAGTGACAAAGCAAGTCTTTTATCTTCAAGTTCTGTCTCTAGGGAAATGTTAAGATGATTTGTTTGTTTCCTTTGTTGGGATGGGCAAAAAGTGGATCTCAAGAATTCTTCTGCATTCATTAGTGTGACATCTGTTTTGCTTTGCGTTTTGTATGGCTTTTACTCAAGTTGACTCTCTCCCATGACTGAAGAGTTTAAATAACAGTACATTCTGTAAGAGTGTACATTCAGCTGACTGGGATAGTTTTGCTTTTCCAGAAAAGGTCATAATTTCAAAAAATTGAACTCATTCAGGAAGAGGAACCCAAAACCTTCTAAAGATCTGTGCAAAAACCTAGAAGACAGACCTTCCACTAAGCGTTTTGTCAAATAATTCCTGATAGACATGGGCTGTGAGAGTTCCAATTAAAACCACTCAAAAAATATTTTAAATTCTCAGATTTCAGGGAAAAAGTCTCATATTTTTACTTTAAATTAGCTTTAATTGCATATTTTTAAAAATTAATTAAATTTAAATTAAAGCTAACTTAATTAAAACTAAGTTTTGCCGTTACTCTATATTATATGTATTTCTCACCTTTTGTGGTTTTATTAGCTATAGGAACTATTCTATATGGGCTGAATGTAAGACTTTTGAAAGATTCCTTCAGTATATTGTTAATTTACATTTTATATACTCTGAAATGAATGAATGTACCATGTAAGTAAATGCTTTACTTCTTACTTTCATCTAAAAATAGCTAATATTTTATAAAAAAGAGTAACCTTTTGTATGTATATCCATATTTGGTTTGTAGGACCCAGACTGCTTTCCTAACATAATCTGATCTCCCCACTGCACGAAGCTGAAACGGCCTTTCTACTTCACTGAAAAAGAACCGATGCACAGAAAGGTGATGCGAATTGGTGGCCCCGCAGAACAAGAGAACTCCAGCGTGTTACACCTCCAGCCAGCCAACCGCCCCCGAGCACCATGGTCCTTGTTAACCCCCGAACCAACGCCGAACGCACAGAGGTTTTCTTGTTCAAGCCCACACGCTACTACCACCTTATCATTCAAACTCATTCCTGACAATGCAAAAGCTTGTCTCGTGACAGCGGGCAGACGATGCATAGAAAATATTTTTTTCCTCTTTACCATACACAAAGCTACTCGTTTCTCATTTCCCTCTATCATTTACTTTTATTTCTGTACATAGCAATTAAAGATGGGAATCACAGAGGCCACTCAGTTGCCAGGTGCCTCACATTACAACTACACATCCACCTGCCAGACAGCGGAAACACTTCCCATGGTCTCTCCGACGATGATCTCTGGAGGCTCTCTAACACCACACTGGCTTTCCAGCATCCTTTTAGTTTGCATGGTCTCAACCATGGCTTGACTTCGTCTAAAGCTCAGACAAACACCATCAGAAGACAGCAGCCAAATTCCCCCTGTCTGAGAACAGCTCTTCCCGTTGTTACTGCTTTCATACATATTTCCCAGTCCTGCTGGACTCAAGGAACACAGCAAAGTCTCGTACACACACACGTGACTAAGAGGAAGATACAGTCGATGCTCTTGGGGCTCCTCTTTTTCCTGGCCTCTCACTACCGCGTTGTTCTTCGCGCAAATAAGTGAGAAACACGAAGAAGCCCGGTGACTAAGCTGGGAATGAAAATCAGCTTTTCCAGAGATACCGACTGCCTGGAGTTTTTACGTAACTAACTTATTTTTGTATCTAAATTAGTTCTGCACTAGGGAGGGACTGATCTATGTGACTGCAACCCCTGCGCACTCTTGCAGAGGGGGACACCTCCACTGCTGCTGGTTGACAGATTACGTTTATCTTCAGGGCAGCACGTAAAAGGAACTAATCGTCACGGTGGAGCCTACGTGAATAAAAAACCACAAGCAGCACAGACCCAGCAGGAAGGCGGAGCCCAAGTGCAATTCCGTGTAAAGAAATACCAAGCAGTATACGGTTAGGGATAAAGAATAAAAGAACTGCACCATCATTGGTCAAATGCCATAAAAAACTGAGCAAAGAGAGTTGGAGGTTATGGTAGATTAAACTTTAAAACCTACAACTCTGCTTACAGATGTAGAAAGGCAAAAACATTTTAGAATGCATTAATAGAGGTATCAAACACAGCTGAACACTGCACTAAGGATTAGTGCAACTGCGTTGCTCATGTGAGCAGCTTTGTTCACTCCTCTGAAAAAGAGGTGTTACAGAGCTGGAGAAGGCTCTGCGAAGGACAGCCAGCGAGATACAAGGACTTAGGCAAAAAAAACCCCAATAAAAATAAAGAGATTACCAGGGACCTCATTAGGGTATACACGAATTTTGGAAGAAGTCGGCATGATGGACCATACAAAGGTTGGAATGTGTGTCAAATACAACAGGAATAAATACTAGCCTGAGCTATAAAATGAGGGAATTCAGAGAGATTTTTCATTTCATATATTACAATTTAATCTGTGTAGAACATCCAGTCAGAAATACTTAATTATATTATTTTATTAAAAGCATATTTTTTGAGAAATCAGTGATACTGATTTTCCCAAGGAAAGGCTCGATAAGCTAAGGCAGTGTTTATTATGCTTTCATTTAAGTAGATCATTTATACACAGTATTTCTTAAGATCTTCCCCTCATCTAGAAAAGTAACCACACAAACATTCTACAAAAGTAACCTCTACAAAGTTCTTCGTCACATCCGGTGCACGGAACGCCCCTGGAAATGGCCAGAGAGCCATAACTTACATGGAGATAATGATCCTGCATCCTGAATGCAGACACCTGCCAATCCCCTGCCCGCAGAGCAAAGACGCGTCCTGCTCCCTGCGTCCCCCACCCCAACGCTAAGAGCCTTCCCGTCCCACTTCTTGCTCACTGAGACAATAGGAGCCTTAGACGATCCCGAGCCACGAGGTGACAGAACACACAAGCACTGTATTAATACCTTATACTGCAAAAAATAAAGCAGCCGCTTGAATTAGTTCAGACCAACAAGCTAGGTTTTAAAACATCTTTCCTTTACTTTGCCCTTTGTTGATAACGCGGGATACCCCGGCCGTGGCGGGAGCCGAACGCGACGCCTGCGGCACGCCGCCCCCAAGCAATAAGCTGTGGGAAAGACATCACTGGGGAACGGAAGGGAGATAAAATAATTAGCGTTTCCTTTATGCTTAAGCAAAAATTACAAACCGAAAATGCTGCAACCACCAAAAGCAGAAATAAAACCAATAGAAAAATAGAAGATGTTTTCTTTTTACCTGAATAAGAAGTATTTCTGTCTTTCCACTGAACGTTTTTGCATTTTATTTGATTTTGTCTTTCTTTCCGCAGACGTTCTAGTCTCTGAGCTTGAAAAGAAATATTATAACTATAAGTTTGTCAATGAAAGTTTACTATAAACAAAGACATAATTAACTACCTTTATATGAATAAAGATGTTTTATACTGCATATGTAGGGGAAAAAGTCATAAAATTTTAAAGGTGGCACCCCTGAAAAGCAAATACCAACAAAAACATGAAAATGTTCTTGATTTATAATTGAAATTAGAGGATATAAAACATTAATAGAGATCATAAAGATAGTATTAACATGGAAGAGAATAATAAAATGTGAAAACTTCTGTGATTAATATGACATTTCATTATATAAATCATTAATAACGGTCTTAAAGGAATTTTAATGCACAAATGAACTGAAGTGAATATTACATTACAGGAATAAAATTACTGTTATGAATTACTCTACCCGTTTCAAAAATTAAAGATAAATGAACTCAGACTAGACTATTAAAGTTTTAAATATAAAATCCTTTATCTAAAAATCATGAAAATTATAAAATGTCAAAGCTATATAAATTAGCATAGCTTTTTCTTCAGTGTGCTGAAACAGTTTATAGGTAGTAAAATAAATGATTTGTATCTTCACAACATTAGTCAAATCCTAAAATGAATATAATATTTCTTTACGTATATTTTGACTCCATCTTCAAAATACAGTTTGAAAAAAGCCTCGAATAGTTATAATACCAAAGAACTTCCAGGCCAGGGTACCAGATTAATACCTTAAATTACCTCTTTGTTACCAGCGAGATCTCTCTCAGGAGATGGTCAGCAAACCTGGCAGACGCTACCCAAGACAATGACCACAAGAAATAGCCGTTGGGAAGCGTCCCCTCAAAATAAGAGGGCAGATTAGGCTGGAGAGGGAGGACTAATAATGTTGATCACTGAAGGAAACAATTTGCTGGATATATTAGCAATTTTGATGTATTGAGATCATTCATTAACTAAAATGGGTTTGTAGAAGAGATTCTAAAATGCTAAATTACTCTTGACAATTTTTAGATACAATTTGAGTTCCCTGAGCCTTTTCACCAATCAAAAAAAGGTTAATAAATATTTTCTACCCCCGTCCCCCCTTATTATTCTTTTACATTTAGTCTGTTAACTGAATTGTGGATATGGAGGTGAATTTTTTTTGCCCCCATAAAAGCTCTCAACCTGGAACGGATGAAAAAATAATACTTGGAGGTTTTACAGCTGTAACAAGCTGTTTAAGGTACAAACACAAACAGGGACTTTGATGCCTATTTCCCATTTAAGTCAGCCTGAGGTTAGTCCCTAAGTACCTCTATGTACCGTACTCTTAAGGAAATATGAGAAGATGTATCCCTGCTTATAAGCTTAAATATTGGGTAAAACACTACTGTAGCGTAGATATTTTATTCTGAAAGATAAAACTTTTTTATTTCCAACTACGGTCCAGAATGTAGCTCGAAATTACCTTCTAAAACCCTTTCTTACCAAATGGGCCATCATAAAATATCATAGATTCATATGTAAACAATGGATAAAGGAAAAAACATAGGCTAGAAATAAGAATAATACATGTTTTTATCCTGTTTGATATTTTCACCCCTTGTCAAAACGAACAAACTAAAGCACAGTCACCATCTTCGCTACCTCCATCCTCTTCTATCTCCAGTTGATCACAACTGATCATTTACTGTGGGATTGTATTATAGCAACTCAAATTAGATGGAATTATCAGTACCTATTAGAAGTCTGAATTATTTAAGGTTCATTCCCACAAGAAGCGTGTTAGTTTGAAAGCTTTCTGTGTGACAAATGTCACTGGCCAAATGTAGCTCTTGCTCCATTAACTATTAGCAACTAGACGAGCCTTTGTTTCTAGTCGTGCGGGTTGGGAGAAGTTGCTGCTTTCCCACATACCCAACACCCTGCGCAGACCCGTCTCCGCTTTAGCTTGTTTAACCCCTCTGGGTACGGCAGAAAGAGGGCCGTGAGGAGACGGAGCCCGGAGCCAAAGACCGCCTGTGACCCTGTAGAAGCGGAGGGAGAGTTCAGCGGCAGAAAACCCCGTGTTCTCCCCAGACGTGATGTGCGATACCCTCACATGCCTTTCCCTTTAAAGACTAAGGGGATAACTTTGATATTAGAACGCACATAAAATTCATTTCCAAATTTGCAAACCCACACGAGAACCACCTAATAACCAACACTTCTGTAGTCTCTACAGAGATGTGTAGAGTCTTCTACAGTAACATATTATTTCTGCAATTTATGAAAAAGATCCTATTCAGGTAAGGTACTTCGGTTATAAAACAGCTTTGTAAAAGGTAATGAAAAGTTAGACTCCATCCAAAAACAATGGTTAAAGATGGCACAAGCAGAAATGCTTTTACTTAATAGGGTATAAACGCAAGGCGAATAGAGAAGAGCTTGCATGTTAAAAAAGTCGGCCACTATTAACTGTTGATACACAAAATTACACCATCTTCTCTTTCCAAACCTAAAAACCATTATCTGCTTTTCAAAGAACAAATGTTCCTGATCTTACTAAATCTACTCAAGTAATTATGGATTAAGTGAAAAAGAAATGTCCTTACGTTTGCCCATTTCAGGAGCAAAAATTGTAGATTTCACAGTTAATGAGTTTTCGTACTTATGAGACGTACGAACGCTTTGTTCTATGTATGTATGCACCTGTTTCCTTCCATCGAGAACTAGAAAAGTACTTGTGTAATACAAAAAGCATTTATATTAAAAATAGTTAACTTTAATTTATTCCTCTTCGTGTATTTTTGCAAAGGGTTCAGTACTGATCCACTTGCATTCTTTGCCAGCTTCCCTCCCCGTTTCAGATGATAGCCCGAGTGCCACGACGACTGTAGCAGGTTCCTGGCAGAACCAGCACACACAATGGAACATGAAAGACATGCCAGACGAAGAGAGGCCAAGAACTGCCTCCCCGGTGGCCTGAGTGCCCTAGCCATTATTTTAGAATATGCCACCCATAGGAAAATGAAATGGTTTCAATCCATAATTTAAATGGAGATTATTCTATCAGCCTACTCACTTGGTGAAATAACCCTTCTGAATGATTTTTGGGAGCGATTATATAAAACTTTAAACTTTGCCTCTCCTTCCTCGTAAACTGCACCATCAAGTGGACTGAACAAGACCCCAACGGCCAATGCTGGGCAGGCTGGCACGCTGAACCATCACCATGCCTTTCAGTCTGTTGCAGCTACACGGCCAGCTTATTTCCAGATCTGTCTCTCCACCACAAGGGATCAGTGCCCTGTCTTTTCTGTAGCTTTTGACAACTTATTTGTAAAAGGTATTTCCAGATACTCAATACCATACAGCATTTTACTTGTTAGGTGGAGCACAGATGTTTTTTCTGAGCTCTAGGTGGTGTTATAATACCTTCAGAAATCATCTGAAAAGAATATATACTGTAACACAGAAAAAATAGAGATCAGCATTGACCACCCCACGCCAACCTTTTCATATATATTTGATATCGCAGAATATTTGTTTGTTGCATTCCTCAGGTATAAGCAGCAGTCTGAAATACACCTCATATGAAATGACAAATGGGGCAGCTTTCTTCCAGTCAAGACAAAGCCAGCATATTTTGAAAAGGCATACACCCTTAAGCTTCCTAATTTGGTAACTTTAATCTTAGCTCAAGGTCTTTCTCAGAAATAAAACTTCAGAAGACAAAATATAGACAAATCCTTCACCTCACTGGCTCACATCAAAATTCATTCCTCTCTCTTATAACAAACAGATTTGATGCCTCACTAGGTAGATTTTTCTCAGAAAATAACTATCCTGTTCAAAAGTTAACACCCCTCCAGACATTAACAATAGAAATATCAAAGACTGTTCATGTACTCTGGATTTAGACTTGATATCTTTACAATTTCTTTTTTTTTTTTATACATAGAACTGACTACCTCACTGCTCCTCTGTACATGAATAAGTAAAACAGCAATTAAAACTCAGCTGACAGCACACTAAAGTAACTGAATCATTGCATGTCCTTTTATAAAAAGGGTCTCCACGTTACAAAGGGAAAAGTTTGACAGACACCTAGCTAGTCGTGCTCTGATTTGTCCATGCAAGACAAACTAACAGAAACTGACTTTAAGAAGCGCATGTTATCTTGGCTGCAAACATCACTTACCTGTGTTTGATCGTCTTCTGATTCCAAAGTCCCAGCTTGAGGTAATATCGACTGATTGGGAATATACATAGCCCTGAGTCTCACCGTTGCTTCCCTGTGTTTCTGAACCACTGTCCCCATATGCTGACGAGGGATTAAACTTCTCCACGTCGACATCGTGATCTATCAGGACCATTTCACACATCCCTGTGTCATCACTGGTCACGTGTGACTGCCGAATATGAGCAAGTATAATTGTTGGGTTGTCCAGGAAAGCCATGCTGTCCGCAAGTCCACCGCTTCACTGTACTATCTTCTCTCCATCTTGCTTCATGGACACATGTACCTAGAAATGTAACGTACACAGCATTTTAGAAAAAAGAAAAAAGACAAAACCAAAACCCTGATTCAAGAAGGTTTATATTTCAGCTGCACAAAACCTAACTGACTCAGTTTTGTACTGTGAATTATTTTAATTCTGCTCCACTTTGCTTCGGTTACATGGCTTGCTGAGATCCACTTAAAGAGCAGTGGCTTTGGAGGACAGCTTGGTACCTGAATCCCAAGACAACAGAACACAACAGACACCCACAGACAGGTCCCATTACTCTACAACAAATGGTTGCTATAAGGCAAAATATTCTAAGTACTATGCACAGAAGGACGGAGAGCAAATACATACAAGAAACATCTGTCCATTCAAATGAATAAATTCACAAGACCAGGTAGGGCTTTTAATTTCTTTTCACCCATCATAATAGTGTGTCACTGTCTCTCTTCTGCCTCTACTTGCCAACTCTTCGATTACTTTATTATAGACCCTCTTCAGGTTTTGCATTTCCAGGGAAAACTTTAAACACAAAGAGATTAGTATCTCAGGGCAGAATAGTGAACATCTGCTGCTGCGCGGTGCTTCATATAGGGCAACTGTTGTAACACAGAAAAGCTCTATGATCATGTACCGCATGCCTGAATTCTTAAGCGCTTCAACAACAGCAACTGCCAATTCCCTAAAATATTTCATTCAGACTACTCAAGCGGCCTTACAAAACAAAGTAGAAGACAAAAAAGAAGAAAAAAAACCCCAAAAACCCCAAACCACACTCCAACTGCTATCCTATTTTACTGTAGCTGTGGATTTATAGTGACGTTAATCTAATCCAAGTCTGGGCTGCCTCAGAAAGGGGTAAATCCATGCTCCTGTCTGGCCCCCGTCAGACATTCCTGCCACTGCCCGAAGGCTGGCATTAGCACCTGTGTAGCTGTGAGGCACGCTGGATGGAAAAAACGACCTGCTGAAAATAACCTGGAAAGGAAAGGAAGAACAGTTACTGATTTTCAGGCTGATCAGGCCACCAGCGAACAGCTGCAAGGGCACCAGTACCAGCACAACACAGGCAGCAGGAATATCAAAAGGTGGAGGAGAGCCGAGGTTCCCCTTTGAGCCGTGGTGCTCACGGCCGGCTCGAAGCCGAAACCTCAGCCTGAGGAAGAGGGAGGCCGGTGGGGTTTTCAGTCTAAGCTCACAGAGAGATCCAAGGCTAGATGTACATTCCAGAAGTGCAAAATCCCCACTGCTTTTCTAATCTTTTGCATATCGGAGAACAAATCCCAACATTTTATACCAGCTATAGAACTAAGTGTGTTTATTTAGTATTTTGAACACAGAAACAACAAAAAGCTCCGTCCTTGATGTCTGCAAAACTTCTGTGAGCAAGAAGAAAATACCAAAGGGAAAAAAAAAAAAATTTCGAATCACACAAAGCTGCATCCCATGAAAGCCTGGTAAAGGCAGCTGGCCTTCTGCTGGCTGACTTTAAAAACAGAACAAAGTAAAAGAAAGCATCAGACAGGCTTGTTCCAGGACCAGCAACACATTTAACCATCATTTCCCCCATATGCTTCCAAGGGAAAAGATGTATTAACAGACAGGGCCCCACAAAGCAGCTTCTGCATTTCAGTAGCCAGAAGCAAAAGTAATACTTTATTTGGACACTCATCTAACCGTGACAAAAGCAACATTTGGAAGTACTGTAAACCACAAACCCACCAGCCCCACCAGTACTGTCCCTACCACCAAACACCAGCATCTGCCAGCTAGAACATTCCTTACATAGAGATTTATGTCCTTCATAATTTTAGGCTTTGTTTGCTCGCTTGGCCACGAACATCACCACTGGTTTTCTGAAAGGCTGTGTCCTTTCTGCTTTAAAAAAAAAGTAGACAAAATCAAAAGTATTTTATTAAACAGACCCAGCAGCAAGAAGGAATTCAATAAAAGAATGGTAGAGGAATAAAACTGACATGCGGCTTGTTATTAATACACTACCCCCACCATACATTTTAATAAATGATGCTATTAGCTAAATACGCTCCATCAGTATCCTTGGAGACATTCAAACCCCAGTCGGGTAAGGCCCTGAGCGGCCCGCTTCAGCCGGCCCTGCTTGGAGCTGGGTCCTGGGCCAGATCTCCAGAGGTCCCCGCCAACCTCGGCAATGCCACGACTCCAAGTTCTACTTTTTATTTTCTGACTATTTCCATTACAGAAAGTAGGCCTTCTCTCCCTGAAGGGCTTCTCGCTGTCCTCAAAGAGAGAGGCCATAAGGCAAACATCCTACCATGAGGCATCCGTCTCCTGGCCGTCATTGCCGTGCTGAAGCCGTAACGGTGTGACCAGCACAGCGAGACTGCGCCAATGTGGGCACCACTAAATACACAGTGTACGGATATTTTTAAAAGTGCGCCAACAATGTTCTTTAAAATTTAATTATTTACACACCGCTTATTAGAAAAGGCCACGCTTACCTGCGAGCAGTAAGAACTTGTTTAAATAAGCAACCGCCTTAGGCTTCTAAAAGGTCTGCAAACTCCCAATCAAAAATTACTGCTGCCCCATCAATGTGTCATATAAATGTTGGCATGTTAATTGTGTATTTATAAGATTGTTAATGGTTAGTTAATTTACCTCCCACACTATTATTGTACTTGAAATGATTTAATGTCTGCTAAGGGAGTTAACAACATGTAACAGCAGATGCGAGAATTTTACCTTTATACTCTGCACCCCGACTTCAGGCTATTAACAGTCCGTGTGCTAAATTACCCAAGCTTCTTCACAATTTTACATAGGCAATCACTTTTCCCATAAACGTGGACAGTGAGAAATTGCCAGAAATTCTATCTCAAACTCTGAAGTTTAATACAAACACAGTTTTTTCCTTCCTCCTCTTCAGAATTTTCAAAAGGATACATTAAAACTAATTTCTCAATAAATTAACAGTAACTGGAAATTCTATGAACAGTTAACACCCCTCCAAAAAATCAGAAAAAAAAAGTTCATATTTTTATGCCTTACTGTAAGAGTTGCTATCTACACAATTCTGACCGGTTCCTCCTTTTGATAAAGGCAAAACACAATTAGATGGCACAGCCCTACTCTGAGGAACAACGACCTCCGATGAAGTAACAGAATTCAGAGGAGCAGAGTTCAATTTTGCAAGCCTTCACATGAACACCTTTAAGCCTCCACGTCATCACTTTCAGCAAAATTACAGATATAAGATCAATTTCTAGATCTACTGAGATTTGCCAGCATACCGCCTCTTCTGCGCTCCTTATACCCACACACCATTACCACACCACGCGCAGTAGCTGAATTCAGGGATGTTCTGAGCATCAGCAATTTATACGTTCTTCAGTCACAGACAAAAAATAAATGTTCTTTTAATACTTGCACTACATAAATATTATTCTACTATTAAATAAAATACTTTGCAGACAGCTGTCAAGCATACTCTATGCGAAGACTAAAAATGAAGGGAGCGATGTGAAACCTACGCAACCTTAACGGTATTTATGTATGACATGATATACAGGTTAGCGCTACAATGATCTACTACTTATCAGCAAACACCTTCCATGATTCATCACATAGGTGGACAGAGCCGAATCCGCCCTTCACTTTCTTCTTGATCTTTATTATTCATCTGTCTTACTTTCTGCGTGTCACCTAATCAACACCCCGGGTACGAATGCCCTCTCTCACCTTCTCCTTGGTCCCGTCGCTGCGTTACTGAGGTGCCCCACGGACCGCAGGGAGCACAGCCCCCACCAGACTTGTGCCGTTACAGAACATCCTCAAAGACGCAAAACCACGCCTTCGGGAGGCTGAACGACTCGCCAGGTTTCACAGGAACTTTGCAGCAAAATCAGACAGCTGGATCTCAGTCTACTATTTTTATCAGAAGTATTCCTCTTCCAGTAACCCACTGCTATATTTATGGCATCTATAGATTTTCACAGCAAGTGAAGCAAGGCTGTTATGCAGATCAACCTCATTCATAATACGGCATACAACAAGGAATGCGGAATGCTCAAACAAATTATTCAGCTCCCAGTAGGCACCAGAAAGGTCTGGCAAAGAGGATATGTAGTTATACAGGCTATACCTTAACCACACAGGTGAACGCATCTGAATTCGGGGAGGCAACTCCACAACGTATAAAGTGTTCTTGTGACCCTCCTGCTTCCCCGATATACTGTATTTACTTAAATAAAAGGAAGATTTTCTCACTTTCCTCTTTCCTCACCAGAAACCCCCAAATACCCCAGACACCAGCCTGATTTATATTCACGCTATCCTACATCAAGTGCCAATGAGATATCAAAGCAAGTGTGAGACAAGGGGAAAGGCCACGCTAAACACATACCTCGTATGCTCGCCCTCCATCCCATCCACCCTCCATCCCAGCACGCACCAGCACAGACAACAGCAGGCACAGCGGGAAGCGCTGTCCTGCTGCTCCAGTGCCGGACCACGCTGACCTGTGGGACTGCAACCACGCGTCAGCCTGTTTGTACCGCTATCGTATGAACCCTTTGGCCTTGAGCGTGGAAGATGCTGAGCGCATGTTACCTTACTTGTGGGAAGACACAGTTATTTTGGATTGAATTTTCTGGTTGGTTTTAATCTTGTACAGTTGAAGTTGACAAAACCCCTCCCTGTCACTGCCCTGGGAAAGGCGGCTTGTCACCGCATGCTGGCCGCGGTTCACTTTCACGCCTGCCAGCAGCAGGGCAGCACCCCTAAGCCTGCCCTCCGCTGCGCCCCAGCCCTCTGCTCTGCTCCTCGTCTCACCTGCAGGCCCCTTGAACGTTTTGTGGCGGAACTACAGACTTCGCTTGGTACAGCGAAACTACTGACAACAGGCACGTTTCCATGCGCCGTGTCTCTCCCTGTAAGGGCTTACAGACACCAGGTTAAAAACTTACAGCTCCACCAAACACTGCCTGGTTACCACCAGTCCATCTTCGACGTACGGACGCTTGTTCCTAAAACTGCAAGCTGACGCCACCTCTTCATGCCGTGCTACAACCAGTCGAAGTACGAGAAATATTTTCCTCTCAGAAAATTTTGATATTTGTCTTTCATGCTACAAAATATAGCACATACAGCACACATAGAAATTTGCTCAGGGACCTCTAAATAAGCCAGAATAAAGCGTAAAAATTGGAGAAGACTGTAAGCAACTAAAAATGTTCTGTTACAGGAAAGAGCTACAACTTTGAAATTCTACCGATGTCAATGGAATAATTTTAAGAATCCTTCAGCTAAAAGCAGTTGTAAGTTCTCCGCAAAACTCTCAAGCCAATTCCTGCAAGGTTATTTTGCTCTCTAAATTATAAAAGTAAAAAGTGAAAACGCGGGAAAAAGGTTTTCTCTCCCTACTCTGCAAAGCTGTAGCTTGTTTTTTTTTTTAAGAAAATATGCTTAAATTGCCTGTCCTCCTTAAGGAAGTAATAAACAATGAAAGCTCTATTCAACGTAAGCAAAAATATTCCAAACAAAGATGCAACTTCTGGAGGGTACACCCTGGATCTAAAACAATTACTAATAATCTCAGAATACAGAGGCCAGAAGAATTATAGCATTACAGGTCATCTTATCACTCAAGGGCTTCCATAGTCATTGGACTTAAACACCTCTCTGACTGTAGCTCTTTAAAGTGGTCTTAAAAACTAATGACAAAAATGGGCAGATTATAATAAAAAATTGATTCCCCCCACACCATGTCATATAAGCTGGAATAGGACGGTGAGAACATATTTCAAAATTTATGATTTGGGTTATATTAAATAATTTACAGGTAACTTCTGCCTGCAATTGCAGAAGAAATGCTTCTGGTTATCTACATTTGCAGCGGTACAAATAATCAAAACCCTTGAATGCCAGGCAGGCTCCTGTGCACGCAGGATAAAGGAAAGGGAACCGCAATATACGAAAATTCACGTTTATGTTTCAACAAAAGCTCAAGTGCATTTAAGAATGAACACTTATCTAGAGAAGCTGTCACTCATGCTCTGGGTCCTACCATTAAAAAGCAAATAATCATTTAAAGAGGCGCTCTTTCACAAGTGAAACTGGAATTTGAAAGTTATGATGAGAAAACACTGCATTACACACAACTTCCAGCAAATTATTTGTCAGTTTTCAATCCTGTAAATCAATCTGGCAGTAGCTATGCATTTCTATGTTTATGAACGGCTTGGAGTTTGGCTGTATTCTTGTTGTCGTACTAATCAGGATGCAAATTACACCAACCCCAATATTTTAATTATTGAGCTTTAGGGAAGGAGGGAGAGAATGTTGGAATATGGATGGAAGCTGTATGCTCTCCCCTGTTTGTTTCCTGATCTTGTCAAATCTTCACTTAACTGTAAATAAGATGATTCTCAGCTAACCTGAGCTATCTCGCACCAAGATTTTAAGCAAATAAGTATAAAAAACCGCAGAGATTATAAATTAGGGCAGACAAATCTGTATCTAGACTCATGCCTGCAAAGAGCATTCTATCAATATAGTGAAATGCTAATCTCCTAATTAACAACCTAATTAGGTAATTATGGCTTTGCAGAGGGATGCCTAAATGAAATATGACAACATGGTCACCTCTTTATATGGCACCTGTGGGCCTTTTCAGCTGTCACTGCAAAGAGTGCAATATCAATTTGAACAGATGACAAAGTGTTGTCATTTTTCATTCTGATACTGTACTGAATGGTTTGGATAGAAGCAGTTTAGAGAAGCGGCATCTTGCCTGGGTTTTGCCTCATCTAAATATGTGCAAACACTTTGCTTAATTTTCAATGTCTATGATTACGCTTATTTTTCCATACCGGCTAGCAAGCGCTCCCGAACACGCCCATTAGATCTGCGGTGTCGTGTTGTGATGACCCGCCACACAGGAATCCCTACCACCCCGTTTCACAGCCTGTGCTCATGAGAATTCACTATCCAGAAAAAATGCAAGGATTTGAGCTCATCTTTAAGGCTTAACTGCCAATTTTAAAATTACAAAACAAAAACAGCGTGCCTTTTAAATAACATGTTACAATTTTGGTTTTATATTCCTGACAAACACTCTTTTCCAGAAATGGGGAACGGCAGACGCTGTCCGTGTGCGGGTGAAGCTGACTGCGCTTCTGCTTGCACACAGACCTGGAAAGGAACACACTCAACAATTCAACTTCCAACTTTTACACGGAACCATTATTTTTCACTCCTACGCCTATAACACTATGAAGGCAATTTGCTAAGCTTTAACGTTCCTACAAAGAACAAATAACATACCTATTTGCGAAAAGGAAGGTAAAAGCGTCGGCTCGGACCGCACAAACATTAGAGCGTCTATTTTGGCTCTTCTCATTGTGGTACTCAAGAGCCTAAATAAGCCCTATAAATTTTACAAACACCTGTACAACCTTCAATCTTAAAAAAAAAAAAAAAGCAAAACCCAAACCAGAAAGCTTCAACTTTTTACCTTTTTTTGCCTGTATAGCATGGAGCGAGATGCCGCATTGTTTGGGTTTTCCTGAGCCAGACTCGCTGGCTATGCCTACACCGCGATTAGCGAGCGAGCCTGGAAGTACGGCACTATTCATACATTGCCCATACGGCTGCTTCGCAAAGCCTGCCCTGATGTGCTGAAGTCAAACTCGGCTGAAAGGTGTTTCAAGGACGTGAAAGTCCGCAGCCTTCAAGAGCCCTGGGAGGGCCCGGGACGAAGTCTTGGCACTTGCTGTAGCTACAGCCGGCGGGATCTCGGGAACAGCCTCCGCGCAGCGCTGCGGGAGCGCCACAGACATGCCTGCTGGGCGCCAACACTGACGGGCAGTTGGGTTCATCCAGCATTTGTGTATTAAACAGAAGCGCATACCAAAACAAACAATTCTGTGTTTGTCATTTTTATCCCATTTGTTGCCATTCCACTTCTGATTGCATGAAAATATTTTTATTGCATAAAAAGGATGATCGCAATCTTATTTGTTTATAATGTTTATGTTTATATTATGTTTATAATGTTTATAAAGCAGCTGCAAGCTGCTTCTGACTTCACAAATGCTCGTAAGGATAACACCTACTTAAAAAACTCGCGAGACTTCAACCCCCTTTGGGACTCTACATCAAATGTAACTGGACAGATTCACATTCCTTCAACAACAGATGAATCTCCCCTTCCTCTGGCTTTTAATTTTTGTCTTGACAGATTTTTGGTCCGTCTCCTTCAAGAACACACAAAACATATTCAAGGAGCTTCATCCTGCTTTCGGAATAACTGATTTAGGTACAGTAGTTCTCGAGCGGTAAAGAAACAAGGCGGGGATTACCCTTGGCTGTCTTGCGTAAGAAACTGAGCTTATGGGCAATGAATAGCTAGATAGCATGGTTTAATAGAGCTGCTCAGCAGACACCCCCCCCACCCCCCCCATTAATACTAAAATGCATCCTGGGGTCTTTGCTAGGTCTAACAGAAAAGCCCTCGATCGGTCATGTCTGACACACGGAGCTCTGCTGCTGGCAACACCTAAGCCAGCAAACCCACTGCGAGGCACATCTCAAGCCCATGGCAGCGTCACACCCACGAACCACCACGACACCAACAGTACAAATAGTCTGCAGCGCTGATGCCCCTGCAGCGGCATTCGGGGTGCTGCCCGGGCCAGCGCTGCTACGCTTCGGCTTCTGCATGTCCGCTCCCCAGCGCTCGCAGCCTGTCCCTCCAGCAGCCACCGGGAGAGCCACAGAAAGCCCGAGCTCTCCCTCCCCGTGCTCAGGAGGCACCACTCGTCCATCTCCCGAGCACAGGGTCAAACAGAGCTGCCACGGGGCGACCTGCTGGTCCCATGCGGGCTCTCAGGGGGCGCGGCCACATCCTGTTTGTTTGCTGTCCTGTTTGTTAATGTAACGGGCCTTTCAACGCAGAGGCCTGTTTCTCACACTCACAGATCGGGAAGTTTGGGAAAATCTGTGCTACAGAGTGGCACAACACACGGATCATTCTGCCAAGCTGCTTCACCTGCTGAGGCCTTTGCAGATCACCAGGGAAACCTCCAGCAGAACTCAGCTGTTAGACACATTTGTTACTGGTTGCAACTGGGTGAAACAGTTAAACCCATAAAGAGATGACGAAAGGGTGTACGAAGAAAGACCTGAAACATAATTAAGAAAGAAATGTACTGAATTGGTTCCAATTCACTGCTTCAGTTATTTCTGTACGTGTCTATATGTAGACAATGATCTCATTTTTTTTTTAATCTAACCCAAAAAAGCGTCCATGAACAGATCTGCTCTGAATTTGAAGGAAATAACGGAGAGAGTTTAATTCCCAACCTTGCATCTACCCAATAATCCCCTGAAACCTGATGTAGAACGTACTCAGAAAATCCAAGCTTGGCTCTAGCATTTCTCATTCAGACAATCACTGAGCGTCCAATAACACTGAAATCAACTCTTATTGTTGCATCTCCTCGAAAGCACGTCTCGCTCCCTCGCCGATACGCCTGCGGTGCGAACGCCCGCGCTCGCCGCGCACACGGACAAACGACAGCGCGACCCAGCATCGCCCAGGTGTGACGGGGCGGAAAGCCCACCCGAGCGGCGGGAGCGGCCAGGGGCCGCGGTTACGAGGTGGGCAGCCGGTGGCCGGGGTGAGGCGGCGGCACCGGGCCGGAGCAGAGCCTAGGTCACGCCGGGCCCCTCCCGTCGGGCCGGCGCGTTCCCAGCGCGGCCCCGGACGCCCCTCACCCGCCGCGGGCTTCGCCGTACGCCGCGCACCGCCCTCACCCGCTTCTCCCTGCGAGCTTTGCTGCCCGGCGCCCACCGGCCCCGCTCCCGCCTCGCCCCCGGAGCGGCGGCGGCCGGAGCTCTCGGAGCTCCCGGGGCAGCGGGCAGGCCTGGCGCCGCCGCTCCGGGGGCCGCGGGTGCTGTCCCTCCCAGGCCCGGGGCTCCCGCCTCGCCAAGACAGGGGACGGCGTCCCGCAGGCTTTCACTTGAAGAAACACAGGCGGGGCGGCAGCGCGGGGCGCCGGTGCCCCGGCCGGGAAGCGGCACCCCCCGGAGAGCCACCGGGCGAGCAGCCGGGCCCCGGCCCGCCCCTCCGCGACACGCACCGGGGCGAGGAGCCCCCCATGACTCCGCACTTACAGGCTGTGCCGCCGCTCCGTCGGGCCGCGCCGCGCCGGGCCGGGCCGGGCCGGGCCGGGCGCCGCCGCCTCCGCCGCCGGCGGGCCGGGGCAGCCGCTGCCGGGGCCGCCGCGGGACGGGGAGCGCTGGGCCGCGCCGCGACCCGGAAGTGCCGCCCCCGGAAGTGCGGCGGCGGGGCCGCGCGCATGCGGGCGGCGCAAGGGCCGGGAGCGGAGCGGGGCCGAGCGGGGCGGTGGGGACCCGGCCCGGCCCCGGCCCGCAGCGGCTGCAGGGCGGCCCCGCCCGCGCCTCACCCGCGGCCAGGCGGCGGCTCCGGGGCGGTGCTCGGTGCCTCACGGCGCCTCACGGCGCGCCTCGCCCAGCGGCGGCACCGGGGCGGCCCGGCGGGAGCGCCGCACCTCATGGCGGGGCGCCCCGGGGGCACGGTCGGTAACAAACCTTCCGTGGAAACGTGATAAAAGCTCCTCAGAAACGCCTTTTTGAGTTTTAATGAAGAAACCCGCAGTAGCCGCCCCGTGAGCCGTGGTGCGCGTTGCAAGTGCAGAAGCAGGGTGCTGTCTGAGGTCCCGCCGGCTTTATTCCCAAATTCACCAGGTTTCCCTGGTTTGGCACGTTGTGGGACTGTATCTGTGGGTCTGAACCAAACCCTCCACAGAGCGGTGGGTGTGCAGGCTTAAGCAAAAGTAACTTGCAAGAGTAATGAACCACGCTGGCAGTGGTTAAAGCCCTGAGAAGCGTCCCACCGGGTTAGAGCGGCGCTCACACCGGCACCCCGCCTAGCTCACCTGTGGTCTCAGCACGGAGGATGGCAGGTGCTGCGTGGAGCGAGCAGGTGAGCCCAGCCACCCTCCGCTCACCTCACACCGCCTCCTCGCCTGGGCTGGAGCCGTTCCTGGGTGCTGCCAGGGCTCGCTTCCCGGTCGGTGTCTGTCCGGGGCCTCTCGGCTATGCATTTGTGTCAGCCTGTTTCGGACTTGCTGGTGAGGTCTGCCTCCGCCACCTCCTGTGGAAATAACGGGACGATATGTGTTAATTCCTCAGCAAACCCCGACCGTGTGGTCTCTCAACAGCTGTCCAACAAAAAGCAACCTTTAAAAGGGACGGTGCAGGACAGTGACAAGCACGGCCCAGAGTGCCGCTGGAGGCCCCTGAGCAGGGACGAGTGTGTGATGCTGCAAAGGGCAGGCGTGCACGGCTGGCGGCTGTGGCTGAGTGAAGGCAGGGCACTGGAGCTGCTCCAGCAAGTGGCAGGTCATGAGCAGCACGAGGCCACGACCAGGAGGCACAGCGGAGCGCAGAGAGCCCTTCTCCAGCAGCCATCTCATGCTGTAATTACTCAACTCAGCCTCATAAACCAGTAGAAAAAAAAAACCCAGAGGAGCAGCTTCCCGCTGATGTGGCGAGGCGAGCGGGTCGCCATGGGGTGAGGGGAGCACCGGAGCTGGCGGAGGGAGGGAAGGACGGGAGCGCCATCCCGTTAGTTTCAGTGCCAGGAGGGCATTAGAACTGCTCATCTCTCCCGTGAAACTTTGCCCTCAGTGGGCAAATGCAAACTGATCTGCGAAATAGTCAGAGGAATAGTGATAAAAAAGATCTTTGGAGTAGCATTCTTAATAAAGCTGGCTGAGACTAAGAGCATGTTTGCTCAGCCCAGAGATGGTACAAGAGGTACAAGTAATCAAGATGGACAGTAACTGAAATTTGCACGAACACGCCAGTTGCTTGGGGGGATGGTAAAAGCGTAGTTACGTTAACCAGCAGTAACCCGCAACATTTAAAACAATGTAACCCCAGTGAGAGGCGGTTAAGGGTTCCAAATCAAAGAGATGACATCCAAGTTACGGTCCTGAGTGAAGGTACTATGATGGTGATGTCAACCGTGATTGAGAGAAGAGGCAAGCGGAAGCCAAGGAGAGAGATTAAGAGCTCCGTTTTAGCCACGCTGAGTCAAGAGTTGTCAGCCATACATCCACGAAATGTCACAGACGAGGATGAGATTTTAGTTTGGACATGACTTCTTTCAACTGAAACTGTCCATCACGGGTAAAGTATATACAACAAATTAAGTACTGCTTTAATTCCTACCGTGGCTCTTTATCGGCGTGATACAGGTGGCTTTTGCGGCCTTGCGAGGTCTCTCTAGCAATAGTTTTGTCACACACTACTTAAAACATGAGGAAAATTGATCAAAATTAAACTAAGTTCCCCTCCATGTTCACTTGGGGCAGGGGTTACACGCCAGGACAATTCAGGGGTGGGGGGTGGCCATGATCTAAATAGAACCCCTTCATAGAATGAAGTCTTAATTACTCTCAATACATGCTTTTCTTTTTTCCCCCTCTTCACACTTTCGGCCGTCTGTGCATACATGCAAAAAAAGGGAGTTGAAATAAAAACCTTGGTTCCGAAGCGGCACCCTCTAAAGCCCAGCTCCTTGAGCCAGGAACCCCTTGAAGGCTCCCGCCTCGGGACAGGCCTTGTGCGCCGGGAGGGCGCTCGGGGCACGGCGGGCTGAGGACAACGGGCGGCCCGCCTCACAGCGGGGCCGGGGCCGCGCCATCCCGCGGCCCGCCTCCGCCGCACGGCCGCGGCTCCCGGCTCGGGGCCGCCCCAGGCCGAGGCCGGCGGGGACACGGCGCAGGGAGGCGAGCCCTCGGCCCCGGGGTTACCATAGCAACGGAGGGGCGGGGCCGCAGCGGCGGTCGCCCCGCCACGTGACCGTTCGAACGGCCCAATCAGAAGTTTCTCAGCTGGGGGGCGGGGCCTGCGCGAGGGCAGGCGGGCGCGGTACCGCCCCGCGCTCGCCGAGTGGCCGGCGCCGCCGTCGGCTCCCGCCCCCCGCGCGCGGCGATTGGCCGCCGCTCCCGGCCGAGGCCGCCCCCCGCTTCCCGGCGCGGTGGGGGGTGGGTCTCCTCCGCCGCCCCCGCCGCCGCCGCCGTCGCCGCTATGCCCGGCGGGAGGGCGACCCCGGCGAGCCGGACCCCGTGAGGCGGGCGGCCCCGGGCGGGGCGGCCCGGCGGCGGCGACGGCGGCGGCCCCGCCCGGCGGGGAGGGGCGGGGCGGGGCGCGGGGAGGGGCGGCGCGGCGTCCCGCGGGAGGGGCGGGGCGGGGCGGGGCCGGGGGCGGTGCGCGGCGGGCTCCGCGTCCCTCTCGCGCGCGGCCGCTCTCCTCCTTCACAGGGTGACACGTCTGCGGTGAGTGAGTGGCGTTGGCAGGCTGTCAATCCCTCACCGGAGCGGCCATCAAACAACATAAAACACACACAGGCACCGGGCGGCGGGGCTCATAAATTCCGGCGGGCTGATATTTTTGCACATTGCTTTGCAGAGAGTGTGTAATTAATTTTTTTACAGTTCTTTCCCCGTTATTTCCGCTCTTTTCTTTGCACAAGTTCAAACTTTTGATTGCTGCTGTTTTACCCCCCCTTGCACAGACTCGGGATCATTTGTTATTTTTGGGGGGGGGAGGGCGATTAATTTTTTTTTTCCCCCTGTGATTGTGTTTTCTTGGCTTTTTTTTATGTTGCAATTTGGGGGTGGGGGTGTTCGCCTGGTTTGTTGTGGTTTTTGCTGTTTGCCACCCTCCTAACTTCTTAAGGATTTGAAAGCGAGGTTTTTTTTTTTTTTTGCTTTTGTATTTTTTTTTTAATTTTGCCTTTTTGCAAAGAAGATTTTTGGACAAGTGGGGAAAGTCATAAAAAGCAACAATAAAAATTTAAAAAAACAGGGGAGGAAAAAAATCCCAAAACTAACCCCAAACCAAACAAGCTTTGGAGGAAGATTGTACCAAGAAAAGAAAACTGCAAAGAAACCTTATCGAGTCATTTATCCGAGCCACAAATATGATGATGATGAAAGAAGATTGTAACTAAAGAAGAGAGTGATTTACTGCACGGGGAAGGAGAAGAGAGTGGAATAAACAGCTGAGATCCGGTCAAACACAAATACCGATTTTTTTGTTGTTGTCGGTGTCTCGCCTGGCGTTCCTCCCCTCCGCCCCCGCTGCCCCGGTCGCGGTGTGCGTGTGCCGGAGCGGGGCCGGGAGCGCGGAGCCGGGACTGAGCCGAGCCGGGGCCGAGCGGAGCCCGGGGCCGAGCGGAGCCGCCGCCCCCACGCCCGGCCGGGCCGCGGCCGGAGGCGATGGACGATCAGTCCCGGATGCTGCAGACCCTGGCCGGCGTGAACCTGGCCGGCCACTCGGTGCAGGGGGGCATGGCCCTGCCGCCTCCCCACGGGCACGACGGGGCAGACGGCGACGGCAGGAAGCAGGACATCGGCGACATCCTCCATCAGATCATGACCATCACTGACCAAAGCCTGGATGAGGCACAAGCAAAGTTGGTTTCGTCTAATTAAACCTTGTCTCTTTTTCTTTTTTTTTTTCTTTTTTTTTTTTTTGGTGTGTGTGCGTGTGGTTTTTGTTTCTCTCCCTCCTGCTCCTCTGCGGGGACCCGGAGTCTCGCAATTAGAGCAACTTCTCGGTGCCGTAGGAGAAATTGCAAGCGGCCAGGGCAGAGCCAAAGTTGCTATTTAATGATTTAAAAAAAAATATATAAAATAAATAAATAAGTATGCGATGCCTAAGCCGCCGCTGCGGACCGCGGGAGGCTGTGGCTGCTCCCTGGTCCCTTGGACGCTGTCCGGCGGACACCGGCCTTGGAGCTGCCGTCTGTCCGTCCGTCCGCCCGTCCGTCGGGCGGCTCCGCGCTCCCCCTCAGAGCGCAACTTTTTTTTTCCTTCTTTTTTTCCCTCCCTTCCTTTCTTTCCCTCCTTGCCTCCCTGCCCCCGAAGTGGCGGCGGATGAATTACAAACCTGACAAGATATTGCTGAGGGGAGGGGGGCGGGGGGGTGGGGGGGAGAGAGCAAACCATGGCTGTTTTAAATCACAATAAATAAAAAAACAAAGAATATTAACTCTGGAAGCCCCCCCCCCCCCAAATCTCCTTAATAAATCAGTTGTAATATCGCAGGACGAATCGTACTGGAGACGGGGGGGGTGTGTGATTTATGCCCCTCGTTCGGGCGGCATTTGCACAAAGATAATTCGGTGTAAAAGTCAAGAGGGAAAAGAGGGAAGGAGAGACCCGGCCCCGCGGCCCCCTCCTCCGCCCGCGGCCCCGCGGCCCGGCGGGCAAGGGAAGGGGAGGGAGGGTGTTACGAGGAGACGGGGATCCTTCTCGGGGAAGGCGCCATGTTGCTAAAACGCCGCGTTAACCGCTATGTACTCTCTGCTCTCTTTCAGAAAACACGCACTGAACTGCCACAGGATGAAACCCGCCTTGTTCAGTGTCCTCTGCGAGATCAAGGAGAAAACAGGTAAGGGCCGCCCGCGCCGCCGCCGCCGCAGCCATCTTGATCCCTCCCTTCCTTCCACACGCCGCTGCCCGCCGGCGGGGACGGGGACGGTGCCGGCCCGCCGCCGCCCCTCACGCCGCCGGAGCGGGGGGACGGGCACGGCCGGCCCGGCGGGGGGTGCCGGCCCGCCCGGCCGAGCTGAGGAGCCCGCCGGCCCTGCCCGCCGGCGGCCGGCTCAGGCTGCCCGGCTGCGAAATGGCGCGGTGGAGAATCCCCCGCCGCTCTCCTCACAGCTCCGGAGCTGCCCCGCTGCCGCCCGCGCTGCCTTTTCAACCGGCAGGACACTTCGCGAAAAATACTTGTCAGATCTGTGTTACACCATTTTTTCCTCTCGTCCTCTCCCCGGGACGCGTAGCACGCAGCGGGGACGATAAACTTTGTGAGGGTGCGCGCTGCCCAGCTTTGGGGAGAGCGGAGCTGGACCCTGTCAGCAGAGCAGGGGAAGGAGACTTGCAGAGAGACCCCGAGGAGTGCCAAGTGATGGATGCCTTGACCCCAGATTTGTGCAGGCAACAGCGAAGCTTGAGTTGCTGTTGGGCGATAGTGTTCCAAATGCCAAAAATTTTCATCTCAAAAGTACAAAAAAATATTTTTTTCTACATTAATGCGGCACTGCTAAACTCCATGGGTTTTTTTAGAGGCATTTCAGGGGATTTTTTGCAATTTTTTCGTGTCACTGAATTTACAGAGGTTTTTTTTTTAAATAAGAAAATTTGCAAAGTAGTCTGCTTTGTATTGTGAGAACAAGAACATTCATGATCTGGCTTTAAAAATAGATGCGTGCATTGGCTGGCTTTTCAACTATATTTGATATTCAGTCACGTTCCCCTTAATTGCACGCTGAAAAAATAAAGACTGTAGACGAAAACAACAAACGTGAAATCATTGCAAATCTCAGCTGAGAAGCCCAAAAGTGCACAGTTCTCAGTAAATTATGGTGCTTTATGTCCAAGGGTTTCTTTGCTACCGGGGATCCACTTCAGTTTCTGCTGACAGCTAAGCACTAGGGTATTGACTGTGTTGTGAATATTAAGATTGATTCTGCTTTATATTGCATTATATTACCCGGGATAAGGGGAATGATCCCCCTTCCGCCCTCCCTCCCCACCTACCTACGTTGTGCCTCGATCAGCTCGTAACCCCTTTCCGTCCTTCTTTGGCTTCTGTTTGGTTTCTGCCTTGCCCTAAACTTTTTGCCTGTCCTGCTCCGGGAGCCAGCCAAGCAACCTGTCCTCGATGTTCAGACATTTTGCGGCCGGCAGATTTCAATTAAGGAGGCAGGCATAGGTCCTGCGATCACTTTATTTGCAGAGGGCTTAGCCTCGCTGTTTTGAAAGGAAAGTGTAGTCAACCACATGTCAGAGGTGAGCTGTGAAGAAAAACCCAAGTCCGTTCAGCGGCGGGGATTACTGGCAGAGGTTGTTTGGTGAGGCCACCGCCGGCTTGGAGGCGAGAGGGAACCTGACAAGAGACTTTGTGGTCTGAAACGTTTCAGGGTGTTTCGGTGATAACCTGTAAGTTGGGATCCTGCCTTTGTGCTGCAAGTAGTCGAGCCAAGTTTGCAAGTTATCTCTTTTGTGAAATCCCTGAGAACCAACAAAGAGTGAAGGCGTCCGCCTGCCCAAAGGCAAGATCCTGCCAGCCCCGGCAGCACGGGAGGGACAGGATTAATGCACCGGGTGATTGATGGGAGATGAATCCACACCCCCACCAAAAACTGTTCCCGGAGGGGGACCTTCACTCAGGGTCTCCCAGTTGAGGCAAAATGTCTGTGTAGGCTTTAGTTAGGGTGCTAAAGCAAAGAAAACGTGGAGATAAATTCTGGCGTATTTTCTGGAAGCTGTTTTCGTAGGAAATGGCTCTAACAATTCTGAACTGGAAGGATGAACGGTCTGAGACGCAATTAAAGCAGAGGTTCCCCCCCCCCCGCCTTTCCCCCGGGTACTCTGCATTGTCTTGTGGTCCGAGTAGTTAAATCCGCCTGCAACTGGGTCGGGCGCCGGTATTTAATTCTTTTTAATCAGAACCAAAGTTTACCTTGGTGTTGGCGTGGGAATTGCCGTGATGGCTTTATCGCTACCTTCTGTGAGAAGGACGAGAGGTGAGGAGGGAGACCGTAGCCTATACATAAAGCGTAATTGCAGTCATGTCTCTTCTGAAATAAATAATGTAATATTGAAGTCATTTCTGTATTGAATTATGTACTTTTTTTATATTTTAGTAGTTTTCAGTACGGTCAGCAAGGACTTTGTGAGGCTGGTCGTGAGAGAACACGTAGAGGAATCCTCAGTTTAAGTAGAGCAACTCTATCCCTCTCCCGCAAGGGTTAATGAATGCATCACATTTTTAAAAGCCTCTCTCTCACTTAGGGTTAGGAGCTGAAGATTCCTCCCCCCCCCGTGAGGTATTTACCACGTACAAAGCAAATCACTGAGCTTACTGAATTTAGCCTGACATTTCTTTTTTAACATTTTAACATTTTAAAAAAGTGCTGCATAATACATTTAAGAGCTTTATGGATATTAATAGATACGTGCATTCTTAGAGGCAACCACAAGGTAGCATGGTTTTCATAAAGAAACTGCCACTTACTTCTTTAATTAGTTCAAAGAAAAAATGATACCCAAAGTTCTATAGAAGCCCCTCCAATAAAATATGAAGACAAGCGAGAGCCTGTTGACGCTGCTTTGCTGTGTTTTACCCGTTCTCTGAGGTGTCGCTTGGAAGCGTTAAAGTTGCATTCTTGATGCGCGCTCACATCTGTTGCATACCTGTGTGACAATCTGTCTCCTTACGCGTCTTCCAGCAGGAATCAAAAACTGATTCGCGCCTTTGTTGTTTTTTTTTTTTTGATAGCTCGTTTTTACACACTAAAAATCCTTCAGATTTGTAATTTGATTAAGCCTCCATTAGGACGTTGCTATACCTGAGGTACTGGTTATTCTCATAGAGATAGAAATGAAAACATATTAATTCTTACGGTCTTAAAATGGTTAGGGAATTGCAATTATTTCCCAATGGAATGACATATGATTAGGTCCTGGACTGTGTTGGTAGATGATTTGGTTTTTTGCCTTTAAAAATAATTTGTATAGATAGGAACACAGGTTTATAAAAACGTCTGAATGCATGTGCATGTATGCGTACACGTATACATCTATTTATTTATTTCTGTAAGTCCAACAGAAACAATGATAGCTGCCAACCAAAGCCTAATTTACTGTCACCACAAACCCTAAATAGCATTCATTTACTAGTAAAGCCTAATAGCATACATGATGGTTTGCCAGATTTGTGGCCTTTGTGAGGCTTATAAGCAGGACTGACTTGGGAAGATCATAAAACTTAATGAACTTCTCGACTGCAGGAGGTGTCCGCAGGGGAAGAGAAAGGCCTGCTTGGCTGGTTGGGCTGGTTGAACTATTTTTTATGTCTAAAGAGAGAGGAGGAAAATGTTCATTAAGAATGTTCTCCCCTTGTGCGGAGTTTTGTGTTAAAGAATGAAAAAAAAAAAAAAGACGACACGGAAACCAGAGGAATAGTGGCGTTAACCACGGGGTTAATTTCTTGCTGTTCGCCATGTAAGCTAAAACCTTTATTTTTATTGCTACAACTGTAAATAGCCATACGATGCCATTCCGATGATGAAAGGGCTGTATCGTGCCCTTACTTGCTGCAAAGCTCCTTATTGATGAAAATGGCCCGACTCTTTCAGGAACGCCCCTTGTCAATATGCTGCAAAATCTGTAAACCGCCTGCTAGGTAACTCGTTCGAGAAGGGCTTGCTTTTTGCCTCGTCTGCTAGCAGAATTTGAAAGCGTTAACCCCTTTCTTCACTCTGGTTATTCAGAAATTGGATCGCAGGACTTTTCCCTCGCACTGCACACATTTCAACTTCTCACTGTTTGTAAACTGTGGTTTAGTGCCAACAACTTGCAATAATATATAATGATAGGCAGTCCTGGCAATCCGGTCTGAATGTTCAGGGATTCAAATGGAACAATGAAATGGCCCTGATAGCATACGTGTATACATGTGTATGTGTGCACCTATGTATGTTAGCTATTTTCTGCATATCAGCCGTGATGTTATTGTTATTCAGTTCAGCTATTTAAAATATCTACGTGCAGTCCTGGTGCTTTTTTCAAACGGCTAAATGCGTATTTTTGGTTTACCCTGACTACATACGGAAGCAAGCACTGTGTGTTTCTGTGCGTACATCTTTTCTTCAGTTTAAACTGTTTAGCTTTTGTTTCCTTTCTCATGCTTCAGTATCCAAGATTCTTCACTGAACCATTGGTTATATTTTTGATTATTTTTTATTTTTTTAAATTGTCAGCAAATGTATTACAAATGGTGACATGCAGTAGAATGTTAGGTCATTTACACTGTCCTTATGGCAGGGACGTTGCTTTTCTTTGTAAATGTTCTACTAGGAAAAAAAAAACCTGAATAAAGTGTCTTGATTGTCATTTGATCATCTGTTTCAAACGCATTCATTAGCAAAATCCTATTTCTCGGGTGGATTTCTAACAGGGTACTTCTCTGGTTAAGGAAACGGGCGGCTTTGGTGATTATTTTCATGAGATAAATTCATGGTACTTTGTCTTACAGAACCTGTAACTACACCGTACCTTTAGCCCTTACCATTGTTAGTGCTCCGTGCTATATTTAAATAACAATCTTCATGTCGATTACCAGGATCAGTGTTTCCAGATATTTTTTCCACCCTCTTCACCCCCTCTGTGGAGGATAAATTTGGACCTGCTTGTCAATACTAATTTGACTAGGAGCAGGGATTTGTTTTATTTTATAGCTATTTTTCATGTCCTTAATTTTATTTTTGAATTTGACACATTTGCGTGCCTATCTGAAAATACTAAATTATGTGAGTTACTGTGTGGTGTATTTTAGGATGCTTGTTGTAAGTTAAGGAATTTTTGCATTCAGAGATAAATTATTATAATAGCGGGTAGTGAATGCAAAAGAGGTTTGGTTTTTTTTTTTTTAACAGGATTTAACACATTTATCAAGCTTTATTCCTGCAGCTTTCAATGAAAAAGTTGTATGATATGGATATTATGCTGTCTTTTTTCAATTTAAATATTGATTTGTGTGAAACATTAATATAATGATATTTGCAGTCTACCGTAGACAAATATAAGCAGAATTAGACATACTAAATGGTTACAAATGTAACGCAGTATTTAAATACATACGAAGGCTATATTGATAATTATGTAGTAGAGCGCGAGAGAGTCCAGTTTGTATCTGTCCTCAATTTTTAGACTGTTTTTCAATTCCTGGCACATCACGCGTGTGATGGTTCGATGAATATTTTTATGAATAGCAGGCGTGCATACTGAATCCGTGTACGAGTGCGTCCAAATCAGCGGAGCCCCGAGCGGAGTTTTCCCATCCTGGTATCATTGGTAGAATTAGATGTAGCTGTTTGTAGTCCACGAATTGACACCCTGAGAAGAATGCTTTGTTTGTTTTCTCAGCAGTCATGTTTAATGCTATTCGCTTATCAAGGTGATCAGCATGGTTCAGATAACACATGCCTGACACAGCCTGCCTTTTTTCACCATCATGTTGACCTTTTGTCACATTTGCTTTTCTCTGGTAGGCAATTCATGTCTTTAAGTATGAATGGAGTAAATAATTCACATCAATATTTAATATAAATTATTAAAGTTTCTGTCAGCTCTTATAGTTCATGCTTTTATAAAGTTGGAGTAGTTCATCAGCCAAACAGATGAATTGTGCTTCTCAGCTGGACATTAGAGCTCCTCCATAATGCTGTCTTTACAGTGGAAGTAAACAGGGAATTAAATGTGAAAGGAAAGGAAGCCTGGTACTTGAACTCCCTATATTTTTCAATAATGCACATTCTTTAGGAAGCTTCAAAGTACTAGATAAATATCCATCATAATTTATTCTGTTATTTCCATACTTTTCCCCCCCCCCCCTTCGTGTTGCAAACAGAAATGTAGAAAACCCCACTGACCCCGGCTTTTTCTTCTACTCTTTGTTGCTTGCCTTCCGTCAGTGCTCCAGCTCCCTTCTGGGGTTTGGGTGGGTGCACTAGTGTTGGGGTTTTTTGGGTTGGGGTTTTTTTTTCACTTAATATTCTTTTCTGTTTTTAAAGATTGATGGCGAGCACTAAGGCGATGAAGTTTCAGGGTTTTTTAGTCCTCGTTTAGAAATTAGAGTTTACATTTTGCAAAGCGACCTGGGATTGGAAGTAGATTCTGAAAATATTTTTTAAAGAGAGAAATGGTGTGATGTCCGATGGTAACAGCTGAAACGTATTTCTTGCTTCAAGAACTGGATAAAAATAGCATGTTTTGCATATTGTAAAAATCATTATGCACTTACTTTAATTTTATCCTATTTTAGGTATTTTGCTTCAAATTCTTTTGTTAACGATCCGTTCAATGCATGTTGCTCAGTCATAAGAACTTGTAGCAATATATGAATCACTGACTATCATGCGTCCTACAAATCAATCACTTGGAAAGGGGGGTGGTTTTGTACCATGTGTTTACAGGTCAAAACCTTTTGCTATACTTAAGTCATGCATCAACGTTCAAAGCTAATCTCTCATGCCTCATTGTCCAGCAGGTGGCTTTTCCATATATTTTTAAAATTTTTAATTATTTATTGTAAGTGGAAAATGGAATTTAATGTTCTCCTGATTGCTTTTTTTTAGAGCAACAACGGTTTTTCAGTATCTTCTGCTGTATATGATAGGGTCAATGAAAGCATCTAGAGATCTTCAAGTACACAATCTAAATTAAGATTCTAAACAGGCATTACAGATGCTGGTAACTTTGGCAATTATCATTTTGTTTGGTGAACAGTAGTAAAACAGTGTGCGGTAAAAGTGTTTAGAGAGAGAGGATAAATAAATTGAACAGTTTTGCAATGCAAAGTGGTTTGTGGTGTTTTTGAGGATTTCTTGGCTCTTGCTTAACTGCTATTGTGAAGCCTGGAGCAGATTTTCCCATTGCTAATGCCCTAGAAGTATTAATTCACTTTGATATGCTAATTAGAGGGCATTATGCAAGAAATGAGATTAAGTGGCAGCATGAAGCCATTTGCCTGTCAGTAAATTGAGAGCTTTAGCATCAGGAGGAGCTTTGTTTTTTCTGAGTTTCTCTTGGTTTTGCATATAAATAAAATTGATTGAAAGGTCTAGAGAAGCTTCTAGAACATTGGTGGTTCTTTTTCTCCTTCTATGATTATTTAAACTTCATGTTAAAGCCTTTCTCTGAATATTAATTGATCTAATGGGAGATACTGAACATGAAGAATTTCATTGTATTCTCAGTTACTGTATCTTAACAAAAGGAAAGTATTAGAATTCTTTGTGTCATCTGATTTTTGTGGTATTATTTTAGATATATCTTACAGCTTTGTATTGTAACGTCCCTGGCTGCTAACCGCTCCTGCGCCGAGAACTGTATCTGCGTGGAGGTATTTTTGCCAGTTCTGCTGGTTTTGGGATTGGGATAATGAGGGCCCAACCAGCTGAAGTCAAATGGTCAGCTCGGATTCCTGGCCGATGGGGCCCTGGACATTTATCACCCCCACTCACTCGCAGCATTTCCCATCATTTCTTATGTAAATCACACATATATTTTCCTTCATTTAGGGAGGAAGGGTTGTAATATTGACCATAGATTTTATTCAACTGCCAGAAACTGTGTTAAAGTAACATTAAGGGATTGACTTACAGCCATAAGAGCGAGGAAATTTGGAGTTAATAGTTAAACTCTGCCCTTAACTCAACTCATTGAACCTATTTATTAGAGCATATACGATACGTAAGATCACTGTGCCGAGACCTCTGCAGTATTAGGATGCTCTGGGATGACTCAAAGATGAGAGTTTCTGATGTCGTTCAAATTTTCCTGGTGGCTTTTTTTTGTGCGTGTGTGGTTTTTATTCAGCCTCGGAGTTGCTTTACTACAGTTTCGTGGTTAGTTTCCTTTTTATAATACTGTTTAAAAAAATATCAGAGAAGAGATTCTGGAAATTGAACAAAAATTTATCAAAAAATAAAACAAAACCAAACCGACCCAAGCCTCTCTAGTCCTCTTTGCCTGAGTGCCTGCAGAGTGTTGGCTCTTTGCGTGCCCATCTTTTCCACAGGCTGTTGTTGCAAAGTCGATCAGGGGAGTAGTGCTAGAGTGTGATGGTGCTTGTTATGAGCCCCAATAGTTATTTAAAAGAAAGGAAAAAGGATAAAAAAAATGCCCCAGAGCTCTGTGCGGGGGCTGTTCATGGTAGATGCACATGGTCTCCCTGATCCTGGCAGCTGAAGTCTATCACTGTTGGGAAATTTTTAACATGAACCACATAAGACACAAACCGCCGCGGTTTCCCCAGAGCCACAGGGGTTTTCACGTCAGCGCAGGACAAGTGGCACGTGCGCTGCGGGTCCCTGCCCGCTCTTCCCTGCCCTCGGCACCCGCGGGAGCTGCCAGCCCTCTCCATCCACCCTCCCTGCTCTTCATCAACAGAGTCCGTAGCGGGGTTTTCACTTAAAGCGTGGTGTCCCTGGTTGTCCTCAGTTCCCAAGAGCTCCTGCACTGGTTGGCCCAGAGAATCTGATCAGGAATTTATAACCCAGAAGCTTTGGTTACCATAGTGAACCATTTTGATACTGGGAAGAACAACATAGCACCTGAAGCTGCAAAATCAGGTCTTGTCACGGAAAGCAAAAAAGGCATCACTGGTCTCCAGCTGCCATTTTTCAGTTTCACATTCTTGAACAAAAGAACTAAATAATGAAAATGTTCTGTGGCCAACCTTAACTCTCTCGGTACCACTAGACCCCCGACGGCATTGTTTCGGGAGGAGTGGGTGCTGGAGGTGAAAGCCTGGTGTTTCTGGGTTTGACTCCTGATGCTGCTGTTGACTTGAGAAGAAAAAGCCTTCCTCCCACCCGAGCGAGGAGAGGTGCGGTGACCTCGGCGGGAGCAAGCCCGGGGCTCGGCCACCGCCTTGCTGACGTGAATGCAAGAGCTCACTTTTCCTATCTTTAAAATGGGAATGTTATCCATCAGATTTTTTTTTTGGGGTGAAGATTGTGTTATGTTGGTGCTATGTTTTGAAAAGGAATAAGTTTATCAAGTATTTGGGTATAACTAAAATTGTTACATAAGAAGTAATCTATGAGCACTTTATCTACTTTATTCCAATCGCGGCGAGCCTAAGTGGAGCCTTCCCTCTTGGAGATGAAGAGATTAGGCCTTCCTTAGACTTCTACTTTTCTTGCCTTTCATTAGGATTGTTTGTTTTCCTAATCCATGGTTAGACCTCTAGCAAAAGGGTTTTCTGGCTTGGTAGTCAGCTTGGTACGGAAAGGGACAGTTTGCTCACCGTAGAGGGGATTGCAGGCAGGATGTTCGCAGGCTGGATGGCAGACTTGAAAGGGCATTTAAAGCATGCTTTCACATATCTGCTGATTAAAGAAGGAAGTGTGCTTTTAGTGAGGTTTGTAATTACAGAACACCCAAACGTTTGCTTATTTTGTTTCAGGTGAGATCCTGGTGGCATGATTGACTGTCACTAGTAAGAACAAGTTACAGTAGATTGTGCAATGATTCTTATTTGACTTCAAGGATGTATTTATTACCATTTTTGAACAAATTATACTAACATGAAAAGTTGTGGAAATGATTGTGCACTAGATGAGGTGATACATTACAGGAGTGGTTGCGTTTATGGAGCTTTATGCTGAGGTTTTCTCAGAAATTATAGCACAGTCCTGTCACTATAAAACCCGGTGATACAGTTGGTAATAACATGCAGTGGAGGTATTTTTAGGATTTCACTTGTTATTCAAATAGAGTGGGGACTATCAGTTTTCCTACCTCGTATTTCTTTCCTTTGTTGTGCTGGGTGAAGAGGGAAGAGGGGAAGGAAAGCCGAGGGCGGCAGAGCGGGCGCCTGGTGTGGGGTACCGCAGCCCTGCCGGGTCTGGCTGGTGCCACCGGCTCCGGGCGCAGGGCGGCCGAGGCATCGGCACCGCGGCGGCTCCTCGGGCGCCCAGCGCTCGCGCGGGACGGCGGGGGAAATTCCGCCTTCCGCACGCAGCTGAGGATTTTTGTTGTGAATTATTTCTTACTTCCTCTCCACTTGTTAGGGCAGTGACGTGATATCGATATGGAGCTTGGGAACTTATTGACTTGTTGGTTCTTGACCTTTTGACTGTGACCAAGTATAGAAATTGAATGTCTGAAAATTAAATGATAGACTCTATATACATAAATTCTTGGATGTCAGTGTATTACATGAACTAATTTTGGTTTACCTAAATT